>NW_024498685.1:13984494-14005871 GCF_017590055.1 Onychostruthus taczanowskii
TCTTTTTTTTTTTTGGTTTTTTTTTTTTTTTTTTTTTTTTTTTTTTTTTTTTTTTTTTTTTTTGGTGTGTGTTTTGTTTTGTTTTTAGAAAGAGGATATTTTCATTTTACTGTTTTTACTCTACAACCACTTTCATAAGGAAACAGGTCTTACCTGGTAATTGATCTCTGTTTGCCCATCCTTCCCCATAAACTTTTGTGCTCATCATCAAGAAAGGCAGTGTTTTCAAAGTTGCTAAGTCCCTGCAATGTTCATGAAAAGTGCTGGCTGGAGAGAAGAAAAAGCCCCTGTTAGTGCTGTGGTGAGAGACGTGCCACAAAGGCAACTCACTCAGTGAGTCACCAGAGAATCCACACCTCTAGATGGCAGGAAAAGCTCCGGAGTTTGCATGTTATATTAGACCTCAAACAGAGACACATCTATTGGAAACTAAAAATAATCCTCGCTGTTGCTCCCAAGAAAACTGATTTTTAATTGTAGGAAATCTATCCTGTAAAGGAAGCATTTGTGTAGATTCAAGAAAGGAATCTCTGATTTCAAAAGAAGAATCTCTGTAGATTCATGTGCTCCCCTCTCTTCACAGGCATTAAGATTTAAGGTACTCATCAGTGGGAAATATGGATAGCCTCCCACAGGACTGCAGTCTCCCCTTCAGTACCAACATATTCAAACTAGACTTCTTAAGCATTCATATTAATTAGTCTGTAAGGAACCATTATCAAAATATGGTGTGAATACATAATTACGAGGGTGTGTTGTCTGGCAGGAAAATGAGGGTCTGATCCTGCCTCCTCCCAAGTAAATGGCAGCTTCACCACTTGTTTTTGTACAAGCAGCAGCGAGCCCTGAGGCAGCAGAAACGGGAGACAATTTTCCCCTTCCTGCCTCCCTGGAAGCACTGTCTCACCCTTGCTGAGAAAGCACTTCACCCCTCCTGGGAGGGGAGATGGAAAGCACAGCGTTTGGCGGCTATTATCAATATTCATGCCCAGCTGCAATGCACAGGCCTTATTCCCTGCTGAAATGGGCCATTAGCTGCGGCAGGGCTCACCCGGAGTGGCACAGACCCCTGGCAGTGCCAGGAATTCCTGGCTGTCCTCTGGGTGCATCTACTGTCCTGCCACAGCAGAGGACAGCCTGGTCCTTCTTGTCTCAGGGCTGTTTATCTCCTGATCCTGGCAGAAGGGCCAGCAAACCACCCTGAGTGTGATAACTCTTCAGGCAATTGCAGAAGTTCAAATTCTGCCATTTCATTCTGGGTTTATAGGCAAAACCTTTGTTTGCCCCCAATAAATGCAGTGCCAGAGCCTGCCAGGATACAGCAAGCTATGTGTTAATGTTAAAATATCAGTCCCACAGCTCATCCCTGACGAGGATCTCATTTGTTTGAGGTTTTTTTGTTTGGCTGTTTTGTCCTAAGCAGAAAAATAGTATGGTCTAGAAAATGCAGAAAGGGACTAGAAAACTGGAATGAAATCTCAGATCTTGTTTTTCTGCCACAGATTTGTTTGGCAGCCCTGGGAGAATATGAGGATATTATTTCCCCATCCCCAACTAATGTCTTGTTTGTAATCTGGTGGAAGTGCTTTCCCTGCTGTTCCCCATCCCAAAGTTTCCTTTCTTGGCTTAGCCACATGCAAGAGCAGTGGTTTATTTGCTAGCACTAGAACACATCCCCTCCTGATCCAGGATTTCTTTCTCTCTCTCCTGCAGTTCCCATCTCTCCCATTGGCTGCAGCAAAGTTGCACTGCGTTGGGAATGATGCCTCAGGTTGTAGCTTTTCTATTTTTCACATTCTGAGCTGCTTTAGTGTACAGTTCTGAGCTTCACATGAGGGGATGATGAGCTCTGTGCACAGAGCAGGGAGACAAAACAATTCCTGCTCCAGCTGGGCACCAAGGACAAATGATCCAAATCTCAGCCCAGGAGCACAAACCCCATGGGCTGGAGAGAGAAAAACAAGCAGGATGGGAGTGCAGGGGCTGAGCTGGAATTGGACACTGAACTGCAATGTGCACATGGAGCAGAGCTGATCCCAGGGAGAGACCCCGGGAGCGCTCGTGCATTTTGGGACCATTTGGGTTCATCTTGGGGGCAGCCCTGGCTGGGCTCTGGTGCTGCCCAAGGTGGATCCATGGAGGAGATCCTTGGAATCAATCCCTGCTTTATTCTGGAGCTCTGCCCAGCCTCTGTTCCAGGGCAGCCTTCTCAGGGCATCAGCAAGACATCCGCCAAGGATTTCCATTTCCCACTGGTATAACTGGCCAGGTGTGCTAAAAACACCACCAGGAGGTGTTTCAGTCATGAGGTTTGGTGACTCTCATTGAAGACAGGCAGGCCCAAAGGTAGAAATCTCTCACTGATGCACATCACCTGGACAGTGGCAGCATGTGCTGCTTGGCTCCCCTTGGTGTCTTGCTGTGACGAGTTCCTACCCCAGACATCATCAATGACCATGGTGCTGGTTGGACACTAAAGGCTGGACTGAAATTCCTACTTTATTTTTACAAAACAGAAATCCTTACTTTATTTTTACCAAACAGCTGTTGCATATCAGTAAGGGTGAAGGTCAGTTATTGTTTAGAGAAAGCTGGGTCTATAACAGGGCAGGTATTCAATGAAAATTTCTCCATATGCACAATAGAAAATGTCTATTTCAGAAGTTCCTTCTAGGTGCATTGTTATTCTCTTTTTTCCATCTAATCACTTCTAAAAATCTGGCCTTTGGTCACTGACCACCTGAACTGAATTATTGCTTGTGAGCAAGTGGAGAGGATGAGAGAACCTTATCAAGTTAGCAGCCTTTTAACACTCAAACATCACCCCTTTTTATTAGAATTTCCCCCATTTAAATGTTCTGTTGACTTTTAGAACAAAAAGTTGAAATACATCAGGAGCAGAGGGAAAAGATTATTCTCACCTCCCTCTAAATATTGTATATCCTTGGGATTTCAGAAGTGTCCTGAGACAAACAGTGCCAAAAGCTTTAGTTTGGTTGAGATATACTCAGTCAGAAACAAATTCCCAGGCCTTGGATATTTTCACCAACTTCTGCCTCTTTGTAAGCAATATTCTTTCTGTGAAAGTAACCAGCTGACAATCCCTGCAAAATGAACATTCTCTAATTGGATTCAGTGAAGTCAGGACTGCGTATTGATGATGTGCTCAATAAACTGCTTTAACCTGGGACCTTTAGCACAGGATTTGATTATGGCAGTGATTGTTTAACTAGAAATGCCATCCAAAATGCAAGTAAAGCATGTGGCTATAGTGACTGTACCTAGCCACTAGAGAGAGACATTATCCCATGCAGTAAAGTGAAATGTTTCACTTGCTGTCGTGGTTTAACCCCAACTAAGTTCTACACAGCCCCTCACTCACTGTCCTCTGAGGGATGAGGAAGAAAATGGGAAGGGTCAAAGTGAGAAAACTCCCAAGTTTGGATAGAAACAGTTGAATGGGTAAAGCAAAAGCTGAATAGGGAAAACACAAGCAAAGCAAAAGAAGGAATTAATTCCCTGCTTTCCATGGACAGGTGTTCAGCCCTCTCTGGGACAGCAGGGCTCCATCACACGTGGCAGTGAGCTGGGATGACAAGCACCATCACTGCAAACATCCCCTTCTTCTCCTGCTTCCCCAGCTTTATATGCTGATCATGATCCATGTGTTCTGGGACAATGGGTTAGTTGGGGTCAGCTCTCCTGGCTGTGTCCCCTCCCAACTCCCTGTGCCCCCCACTGCTGGGTGAGGGGAGGAAAGGCCTTGGCTCTGTGTGAGCAAGAGCTGAAATATCCCATCCCTGTGTTACCAACACTGCTTCCTGCACAACTCCAAACCACAGTCCACACCAGCCACCGTGAAGAAAATGAGCACTACTACAGAGTTAATTTTCCAGTTGACTCAAACCCAGCAAACTTCCAGATGTGCAGGGACCTCGCTCAGAGCAGTGTCCCGTCCCTCTGGAGCAGTGACAGAATGGGCTCCCTGATCAAACCTCTGGGAATTGTGGCCCATGATGGCATCACATGCTGCACGTCCAAGGAGGCCGTTCCAAAACACTTCAGGATTGGTGTGGGGAAGGTGTTACATTTCCATTTCTGTATTTTCAATCAAATCTGTGCGTGTGCAGCTGGGGAAGTAGTTCTCGGGTGGAGCAGGCAGTGCTGATCAAGCCCACGCAGGTAACTTCTTGCAGCGGGACACTTGGGCAGGCACACAGATTTTTGGGGCTTTACGGAGAGACGGAGAGGCAGGTTGTACGGAATTCCTGCAAACCCTTCAGCTGCACAGAGCCTTGTTGAGAGCAGGTGTGTTTTTAAGGCAGACACCGGAGCGCCGGTGCCCCGCGCTGCCGGAGCCAGCCCGGAGGATGCCGCAGGGTTCCTGCGGGCTGCTCTGCCCCGAGAACAGCGGCTGCTCGTGTGCTCGGAAAGGAGAACCGGGCCGGCCAGAAACTGCGGGTGCTCGGAAAGGAGAACCGAGTTTCTGGGCCGGCCAGAAACTGCGGAGGGCTGCCAGCGAAACCTGCGCAGGGCAGCGCTGTAAATGAACGCGCGCTCGGGCAATGCCCGCGGCTCCGAGCCGCGCTCCTGCTTGTAAAGCCTGTCGAGCTCCTAAACACAGGAACACCGAGTGGAACAGCCGTGGGAAACGTGGGAAGTCTGCTGGTCCTGAAAAAGCATCGGGGCGCAGAAACATCCCGCTCGCTTGTGCCGCGAATAGCGGGACAGCGGCTGGAGTGCGGGGGGTTTAACCCGGGGGGTCCTGCGGGCAGGTGCCAGCCCTGAGGAATTCCTGGAGAGGGACCGAGCACCGCCCCGCTGTTTTCATCGCTCAGACAGCACCGAGCAGGACCTGCTGCTGGGATCAAGCGGTCCTGTCCCGTGTGATCAGCTCTCTCTCAGCGCAGGCGAGGAGCAGCGCGCTGAGTTATTCGGGGATCCTGCGCTTCTCCTTTCTGCTACCACGAAAACACCAGAAAACACGTACTTGATTGATGGCTTCTAATTATTTTATACCGGCTCTTAGACTTTGAGATAGAACTCGCATTAGTATCTTTGTTTGCACCTGCGCTTACTCTCGATTTCTCAAAATAGAGTAGAGGCTGGCTTGTGAAAATCCCGTTAAATTTCACAGGCTGATTTGAAAATCTCGGTGGCAGCACTTTAAAATCCTCTGAAGGTGCGGGTTCAGCTGTATGCAAACATGCAAGGAGAAGTCTCGGGCTGGGTTTCCACCAGGACCTAACTAGGTGCGCGTTGAAAGTGAGCATTCGGTTTTTGTCTTGCAAATTAGCCAGCACTCAACTGAGGGGAGTCCTCAATCATTATGCAAATGACAAACGGGTAAAATCCCCTTTTCTTTTTATATAGCAGCACACCCTTTAGCGCATCCTCGGAATTAATCAGTTTTAAGGATTGATTACTGTAAGGCTCCACAACCTGCTGGCATTAAAATATTAAAATGAAACCCCTTAAAAGCCCCTTTTTAAAAAGCTAACCAAGCCTGGATTGCGGGCAGGGGTATTTCCTGACCAGCTGTGTCTGTTCCGAGAAGCTTTTCTAGAATCGGGCATGACACTTTCTAGCATCTGACTAGTTTTCAACACTTATGCTTTGACCACATTTACTGTATATGGGAAAATTACCTGCGCACATTAATATTTAAATGAAAAAAAAAGTATGTGATGAATACTCCTGTATCACAGAATGGTGATACATGTACAAGCAGCACTTGAAAAGTCTGTAAATCTATAGAGTTTTGAGTATACACTGAGTGAAAAAATATATAATTATATACATTCAACATCTTAATGGTTGATATTAATCCTCTAAAATGAGAAAGATGAGAAAAAGCCAACCTTAGTTTTCATGGGGAAAAAAGGCGGCAAAAAAGGGTCCAAGACGGATTCACAGAAATAATTGTTTTCTGCTTCTCCTCATTTTGCAAAAGTGGACAAGGAGAGGTGTTCCTGCTCCTCCTGTCAGCAGCTGTGCCACTCTAGGGCAACCCAGCATATTGCAATTTGCATGTGCAATGGGGACCCATCATCCCAATTCAGCACGTCCAGACTGCTGTGCAAAGGGAGTAGGAAGAGCTTAAAAGAACTGCGTGGAGACTTGAGCTTGGCTGTGAGGGGGCTTCAGTTTCCCCCTGAAGGACAGTTGTTTGAGAAGGAAAGTTATTGTCCTGTTGTGACAAATTTGTGGCATTGCCTGTTCACCACCTAATTCTAACTTCATTTGGGATGTGCACAGGCACAACTTGATTAACCTTGCTTTACAGAGAAGACTTTATTTAAGCTTTTCTTTCACAGTTATCCTTCTGCTCAAAAAGTATTTTCTGCTCTCACCCCAACACAGATGACCTCAGCATGTCTAAAGAGTTATTGACTCTTTTCATTTTGATATGGAGACGATCGACCTCAGGTCAGTGACCTTTTGGTAGCGTGTCTAAAGAGTTATTGACTCTTTTCATTTTGATATGGAGACGATGTAGTGATGAAAGAGTGGCTGTCTTTGCAATACAGGAATTCCTGATGAGGACAAGGAGCACACAATGATTGCTTGGTGTGTCCAGGGTGGTTTCTATCTGTGTGTGAAGATGGGGATTTTGGGAAGCCAGGTGCTGTGTGCTTACACACTCGTGCTGTGTATATAGACTTAATAACTTTCCTTTGCTGCTGAGTGTACATTTCAGCTTTGAGGAACTCAGGGTTAAGTATTTTCACTAGTTTGAAAGCGGGGAAGCTGAGATGGGAGAAAGCCAATGGCTGGAATGAGGCCAGAGGTCCTGGCTAGCTCAGGACTGTGGGGCTCAGAGCTCAGTGTTCAGAGCGTGCAACCACAGCCCTGTGCACCAATAACAAAGTTCAGTCCATTTTGTGGAGGAGAATGAGACCATTCAAATAACTCAACAGTCCCTTTCTCTGCAGTGGGAATGCATCCCACCCAAAGGTGTGTCAGAAGAAATGAGGGTACCCTGAGTTTATACCCTAAGTTATACAGCCTTTTTTCTCTGTTGATTGCACTGTTTCAGCACCCATGCTCTAAAGGACTTTGAAACTGATGGGGCTGTTTATTGAAAGGAAACTTCTCAGGGTGGCTCAGCTTAATTGTGTTCTCATTGGAGTGAAACAGGATGCTTGGCCCAAACCTTATTTCCTTCATTTCACCCCATTCTATTCCCAGCACTTTTCCTGCATCCTGCAGTAGAACATCAGTGACGCTGCATTTTTTCTGAGCCCAGGGCATTTGAAGGGATGCAGAATCAAGGAAATTTTCATTTATGGATCTTGGAGGAACTGGGGATGCCCGTGTCTTACCGTGGGCAATTCTTTGGAGCCACTTTTCCACTTTTCCCAGTTTCCACTAGAGGGGTTACACGTTCTAGTTCAGAGTGCTGCAGCAGCCCAGGATAAGATGGAGCTGCTTCTTGTCCACCTATATTTTTAACTGCTACAGTTAATTCACAAATACAATAATGAGCTGCCAGTACTAGGGCTGGAGGCCTTAATAATCATTACAAAAATCATTAATTACCAGGAAATTAGAGAGGTGTCTGTTAAGTGGTTAAATTTGCAACCTTCTGTCCACAAACAAGAAATCCAAACGCTTGCCTGAATCATAGCTAACTTCCCACACATTGCTTATAAGCTATATCTTGTTTATTTCTGCATATATTACTCTCAGTAAATGATTAGATTTGTCACCCATGACCCCGTATGCTGTTTGCAATTATTTCTTTTATTAAATTAATCACCACATATTTACTTTGAGAAATTATGTATGATATCTATCGAAGCACGCATGTGTATGAGAGTATGTGAGCACATGAACTTCCCTGATTGCCTTTCCTCTTGTGCAGCAAATTAAAAATAACAGGCATTAAAGCTGGCAGAGTTACACTGACAGGGAAACCAGCTCAGAAGGAGGGGGGAAATTGCTATATAAAGTTTTTTTCTTTTGTATTTTAAGTATTTCTACTTATGCATTGAATTTTAATGATCTGGACAGTCTAATCCTCACTAGCAGATGTACAAACACTTGTGGCTCTAAGATTTAAGGGTGCTGGTGTGGACTGCACTCAGCTTTGCTTTTTCCACCTCCCACGTCTCGTGGATGTGCCTGTGCTGGGGGGATCTGCAGACATATGGGCCCTCACCATATCCCTGGCACTTTGTGCAGCACTAGCACTGCCCAGATAACTGCTCTGCAGAATCACATCCTCTGTGAGTTACTTACTGGGGGAAAGGAATTCACGTGGCTTGCTACTTCTTGCAGGGGAATAGCAAGGCTCTCCTTTCTGCAATGGCAATTGAAGTAGCTCATTTTCTAGGAAAACTAACCCTTATGGTATACATGGAAATAGGGCTTCCCTCAGGCTGGGCTGCTGTAAAGTTGGGCTTTTCTTTTTTGTTGTTGTTGTTGTTCATTCGCTTGTCTTTTAACAGAAGCATTCCTATTTCTGTTTGGTTTCCATGTAATCTTTTGGACATTTCATCCTATCAGATTTCTGTTCTGTCTTGTGCTTTACTTTTCATTGTCATGCTTTCTCTGGCTTCTCTGAACATAATTTCTTCTGAGCAGAATTCAGCCCCAACAGCTTCTGAGCTGAATTTACAGATCCATTGTATTTGAGCGGGTTCAAAATGAGACAGAAATACTCACTTTTAATCTGTTATATCTCTGAGGTGCTAATTAGTTTGCCACCTCTTGTTTGCCACCCAGTTCAAACTGGCAACCCGAATGCTACGAGAAACTCTTTTAATGATCTTCTAAGAAAATGATATGAAGTAATTTACTTCTGCAACAAGTAACTTGCTTTGGGAAGGGGATCACTGAGACCAAGAAAGTTGTGATAATGTGAATTTCAAACCACAGACACTTCAGCTGGTGAAGAAACCAGAATTAAAAGACAAGGATTAAACACCCTTGTAGATTCATTACTTTTGTCTGTAAATACCTGGTGTTCTTTGTGCACGCACAAAGGGCGGGTTGGAGCCTCTGCAGGTACACACACAAATTCCTTTCTCGACTTTTCCACTCTGCTCCGTTCTTACCTAACAACGAGCTCAGGGACACTGGGTTTCCCCCAGCTGGGTAGATGATGTGCTCCATTCCACCTTGCTGCAAAGCAACGAGGCAGAGGGGCGAGGGAAGGGGTTTCTGGAAGGAGGAGAACGTGCTGAGCCCACCCTGACCCACCACTCAACCTGGGCTTGGAGCTCTGCATTGTTCTGTCTGTGGGCTGCCTGGACTCCTGCCAAGCCCGGCGAACAAAGGCTCCAAGAAAGGACTCAAAACACCACGAGGGAGGGAAATATCTTTGCTAAAGACTCAAATGGGTTTTTGGTGCCTTGCCAGGTGTGCAGGGAAGGCTGCCCAGGGCTGGTGCAGCTGCGGGGAGCCCCGGGCTGTCCCCAGCTGTCCCCACAGATGCCACCGCTTCCCGAGCTCCTGGGCACAGCCTGAGGAGGGTATTGGCAGGGCAGCGGGTTTGGGGAGAGCACAGGGGACACCCCATCTGGAAAAACACTTCTGTGGGCACGAGCTGAGGCTTCCTCTGAAGCTTTTTCTTGGTTGCCTCCCTCACCTCTGCTCCCAGCCAAAAATAGGGTTCACCACAAATGAAAGGACTGCTGGTGCAAACTCTATGGGTTACAGACAGACAGAGAGATGATCTGAGGAGAGATTATTTTCTCTATACAAGCAAAAGAACCTCTGGGGGTGAACTGTCTTGTCTTTAGAAATAAAATCAGCAGGAGATCTCTGCAACCCATAGAGATGTATTCAGGTTTGATATTCAATTCCAATATTCACCTGAAATTCTGTAAGATGTTGCCTCCTCTTTTGGATGTAGTGGAGGCTGCTATGACAGTTTTGGTTATAGGTTTCCTTGTAAAATCCCCAACCAAAAAACTTCATTTTGGCCCCAAGTCTGCAATGCGAGGATTTGGCACAGGGATTCAGTTTATAGTTGGTATAATTTATCCATGTTCTCTGTCAGTGAAGACACTGTCCATCCTGTCCAGGAGCCTCCCAGTTGCACAAAGGCTGTGGGGTGAGTTCTTGGACAGAAGAACATGGGAACTCCTCCTGTGGAAGTGCAACTCTTAAAACGCCCATGGCACCTTCCTGCAGAGGGATGTCTGGGAATCACCTCCCCTTTTAGCATCAAAAATGCCAGCAGCCAGCAACACACCTGAGCAAGGCCAGTTAGCACCTTTCAGGTGTTTGCCCCAGTGCCTCATCCCACCAAGCACAGCTGCCAAGATGATAATCACTTCCAGCCAGTGACTTTTTCCATGAATGTCACACATCGAGCAGGGCGTATTTCATGATCTGCTAACCTTCCCTCCTCTGTCTGTCAGAAGTTGGTTATCATCAACTGGCTCTGGCACAACTCATCTTCTAAACAGCCAAGGATCTTTCAAATAGCTCCACCTACTTCAGTTCTTGTTTTTAAGGGAAGGGATTTTAAGGCCAGAGGAGTTGTGATGCCTCGCTCCGGTTCACACAGGCAATGACAGAGATGCAGCCAGAACTGAGCAGGAACCCTGTTGGTTAATTTCTTAGACTGGGTTTCCCTCTGTATTTACCTTAAGCATTTTTCCTCCTCCTTTTTCTGTCTGACATCCTTTACTAGGACTTTGCTAATCTCAGGATTATGCAAGGGAGCATATTTCCAGTCACAGGATGCTCACATGCTGCGTGGAGCAGGGTGAGCTCCAGCTCCATTGCACACTTGCTCTGCCTGACACACACACCCAGGCACACACAAGCACTGGCTGAGCACTGATCATCAGGGAATTGATTACACCGAGGGGGTGAAGAGGAGTTTGTGAATCACAGTAACAAGCAAGATTGCATTTATCACCTCTGTGGAATAAGCGTCTCAAAAAAAAAAAAAAAAAACCCAAAACCAAAAAAAAAAAAAAAATTCAAAAGTGACAAGTAAAAAAAAATTCCTTCAAAAATGACATTAATCTCTGTGCATTGCTCTCTGTTGGGCTGTGGCACCACAGAAATGGGAATCCTTGTCACCAAGCTGCTTTTTAGGAAAACGGTGGGCAAGGAGGGTAAACAGGTGATAGGGGAAGGTAACATGAGAGTAGGAAGGTAATTTGTTTTCAATGCCATCCCAACTATTCAGCCACTAAATAAATTTAACTGTGAACAAAGAGAGCTGAAATAGGTAAAGATAGCTTTTCCAGCTTGGGAGTGCTTCAGGAATGCTAGATGTTCCTGAGTAAAAACATCCTTCCCTGCTATAAAAACAAAGACTAATATTTAATTATTCTGAAAGCCTTGAAAAGTCCCAAAAGTCTGGGAGCAGCCTATATACAGTAAGCAGTGTTAAAACTCCCTACTTGATGAGTGATGCTCTTCAGGACTCCTTTGTGTCTCCCTTGGTGCCTCTTCCTCTTGTCCCACACCTAATGTTGGCCCTTCTCCCTCCTTCCCCATGGACACCAGTTATCTCACAGTCACTCTTCTTTTTCAAAACCTCCTTACTCAAATAAGAAATTTATTAATCAACTGCATCAAGGCCTTCACTGTGAAAGTATCAGTTTGAAGCTACGAAAGAAAAAGGTAATTGCAGGTATGAACAGCTGGTGTCTGGGTGAGAAGGACTTCAAGAATATTGCAGTGGGAGAGTCCTTGCTGTGAACTCCTGGATTTGCTCTTTGTCTGCAAGCCTGGCTTCTAATCCCTGCCCTGGATTTACAAATACCAGCCCTGCTCCTGGCTTGGAGGATGAATACAATAGGGTTTTAGTGCAGATTTCTTTCTGAACAAAAGGCCATACTAGAGACCTTTGTTTTCTTCCAAACTTTTTGGTTTGTTTTGAAGTCAGTTGAAAGACAAAAATGCAAACACCCCCCACCACACACACACTAATTCAGAGACTTCTCATTTGTCTGACAGGTTCTTAGTGAGGACTTTTTAAAAATTTGTCTAATAGACAATTTTCTGCCACTTGACTTCTTGCTTCTATTTTGATTTCATCCTCGTGGCCTGCCATCTTCTCTTCTGGCCTTCTTTCCTGCTTTGACTCTTCTGCACAGGGCCCTGACCCGGTGCCAGCAGGAGGCTGAACCTCAGGTGTCCCTGCCAGGAGCTCTCCCTGAATTCCAGCAGATCCTGGGGCTGCCTGGTGCTCAGCCATAGCCCATGAGCTCCTCACCTGCAGCAGAAGATCACAAGAGGTGTTTCAGTTACCTGGCCAAAAAGTCAAATCAGCCCACTTAAACAAATCCCACTGAAAAGCTGATTCTCACTGGGGAAACTTCAACTTTATCAATAACGGCTCTTCACATAAACATTTGCAGAAAGAGATCATTGGTTTACTCATCTCTTACTTTATTTTGCCTGAAGAGAGGCAGTTCTATCAAAATAGAAAAAAGAAAAAAGGGGGATTAAAAAATATTTTCCTGAATGACCTTAATTTTTTGGCAAAAGACTTGCAGCCAAGTGTTATGTTTCAGAATGACTAAGAGTGAATGGATGGTGGGACACCTGTTCTTGAAAGCTTTCATGTTCTGCTGTGTGAACTGGGGAAGCTGGATCACCAGTCACATGGCATATGTTTAAAAATATTATTGAAATGAAACTCTTTAAAAAAAAAATAGCATGTAAGCCTGCAGCATAAGTGTTTGGGTTTTGGCTGGGTAGTTTGTTTGGTTTGGGGTTGTTTTTAATTTGGTTTTTTTTTTTTTTGTGAGTGTAGGCACATGCATTTTCTTTGTAGGTTTTGTTGGGGGTTTTTGGTGGCTGAAACTGAGCTCCAGAGAAGCAATTCAGGGGCACCTCTGAGAGCTATTGACTTTCAGTCACATAGCAGGTATGTCATTGCTTTTGGAATACTTCTGAACATGGGACATCTAGGATCAATGTATCCAGCACGTGTGCTAAGTTTTGCTCACCTGCTTTGGTGACTTTTTGGATGCTGAAATCAGCAAGTTGAAGTGGTTTAGGAATATTTGTGCCTATGACTTGATGTGCTGAGATTTGATTCTCGCTGGGTTCAGCATATGAAAGCTCTGAAAGGTTTGCACAGCTTTGTGTGTTGATATATTTGTGCTACTTTGTGTTCTAATACCTGGAAATTCCTAATACTGTATATGATTATTGTTCATGTAATATTAACTCACATTTCTGATTTAAATGAATCAATTACACGAAGCTGCAAAGTTCCACAAATTAGCTCTGCAGTGCATAATGCCCTGATGTAAATCATGGAACACTGATTTTGTGTTTCTCATGTTGCAGACTATTTTCTTACACCAGATAAGCACATGAAAACAGTGAGAAAGCAGTGTTTGTTGTGTTGTTTTCTCTCATGCTATTATTTATAATTTCTAATGCCACGTCTTACATCCTGTTTCACAACCAGAGTCAGATACTCTTGTTTAACTGCTGAGGAAGTCTGAACGGTTTGATCCCAAATAAGGGCAGCTCTGACTAGATGCACTAAGAAAATAAAAGGCAAAACCCCACTCTCCTCTCCTGGATGCAACCTGAGTGCCAGAGCAGCTCCCACAGTACTGCACAGACAGCTAGGTTCATTTTGGAGCATCCAGCTGTGAGGTGACACACTTAATGCACCAGTGGTCTGATCCAGTATAGAAAATCTTTGGGGCCTGATTCCCTGTGCCTCTCACCTTGTGCAGCCATTTGTAGGGAGCAGCCTGAATGCCCACACACTGGAAAAGCAGAACAGAGAATATTTTGCTGCAGCACGAGGCTTTGAGTTCTTAGGAAAATTTTATTTATATGCCATTGGTTTTTTGGTGCTGCTTATCCTTCACTGCAGACCTGCAGCACGAGGTAAAACAGGCTTTGAGTTCTTAGGAAAATTTTATTTATATGCCATTGGTTTTTTGGTTTTTTTGGGGTTTTTTTTGGTTTTTTTTTTTTGGTTTTTGTTTGTTTGTTTGTTTGTTTGTTTTTTTTCATTAAAGGTAAAATATAAATCTATTTGAACCTTCCAGACAATGATCTTACAAGCATTCCTCTAGGACACATCCAGAGCAATAGAATATGCACACAGAGAAATAGGTGCAGGTCTAAGAGTCAGCACAGACCAGAACAAGTGCTAAACCCCAGTCCTTCCTTAGAAATTCAGATGTTGCCAGTTGAAAGGGTTGTTTTCCTAACCCAGCAATCATTTCACAAAAGGAGCCCCAATGCCAATTTTAAATCAATGATTGCCCTGTTATGAACACAAACGACACCTCATTGCAGTGCAACCTCCTCTCCTTTTTGTTTTTATGATAGTAATTTAAGGATATTAGGAGCTCTGTTACTCCACAAAAGATGGTAGTGCAAGAAAACAGCTTTGCATGAGAAATGATGTAGCAAAAATTGTATATGCTCTCTGATTTTTCAAACAATGATCACAAATTCAGAGAACAAACTGTGTACTAAGACAGAATATCTTTTGTTTAGACATTTGGCCATTTTTTACTTAATTTTGTTTGGTTTTGCTATGTCTGTTTGCTTTTTTAAGGGTATTATTTATTGCATACATGCTGGAGAATAATCCTACAGCAATGTGCTAAATTTTAAACAAGGTCATACCATTTTTTTTCCACGCTTATTTTAATATTAATTACTGCACCTAAATACCTATTAAAAAAAAATCTATCTTGTGGCACACACCTTGATTGTATTGAAAATTGGAGGCTTTTGGCAATGATGGGAAAGTGAGTCATTTTTTCTGTCCTTTTACGGCATTTTTTTTCTTCTTTTGTTTTCATTTAAGGAGCACTGTAGAGATAATGATCTTAATAAAACAGTATATACAAATCCCTGTTCCTGTGCTACTGATAAGACACTAACTGCTCAGTCCTGCTAAAACTTACTCACAGGAACTGGCCTCTATTTTCAGAAGTCGCAGATTATTTTGATTACCTCCTTTTTTCAGTCAGTCACCAGTTTTAGAAAACGTGGCTAGATGTAAAAAATGAAAGACACATTTCCTTTTGGAAAGGTCTGTGCCACATTTTTTGTCACCTTGTAGAGTGCCCGAAACTCTTGGAAATCACCCTGAAAACCTTGCTGCAGCCTTGGTTTGAGTTTGAAGCTCACAACCTGGATTCCTTCACGGTCTGAAGTTCCACATCTGCACTGCCCCTGATGCCTTGAGAGGCTGATCTGGAACAGAGGCTGGGCAGAGCTAAAGAATAAAGCAGGGATTGATTCCAAGGATCTTGGGTAGCACCAGAGCCCAGCCAGGGCTGCCCCCAAGATGAACCCAAATGGTCCCAAAATGCACGAGCGCTCCCGGGGTCTCTCCCTGGGATCAGCTCTGCTCCATGTGCACATTGCAGTTCAGTGTCCAATTCCAGCTCAGCCCCTGCACTCCCATCCTGCTTGTTTTTCTCTCTGCAGCCCACGGGGTTTGTGCTCCTGGGCTGAGATTGGGATCATTTGTCCTTGGTGCCCAGCTGGAGCAGGAATTGTTTTGTCTCCCTGCTCTGTGCACAGAGCTCACCATCCCCTCATGCGAACCCAGACCCACACACTAAAGCAGCTCAGAATGTGAAAAATAGCAAAGCTACAACCTGAGGCATCATCCTAATGGTGTGCCCTCATTAATTAGTCCTGAGTGACCCTCACTGAGCCATTCCTGCTGGTGCCCACACCTAGGCAAGCATCACCACATGGTTTCTCATCCTGCAAGGCTTCCTCCAGAGGAGGCTCCATGGCAAACACTATTAATTAACCTGGTGGTGGGGTAAACAGCCAAGAAGGAAAGGGGACAGCCAGAATATATGCATGAGACATCCAGCTGTCATCCGGGGTGGGTTCTCTCACTTCTGGCAGGCACAAAAGTGAAGTTAAGGTTTGGGACTTAATCCTCTCCTCCATCACAATAGATACCCTGTGATTTTGGGATGCTGCCTCTTGGTGGGGAATTCTGGTGTCAGTTCTGGTATCATGTTCTTCTATTAGGGCAGAGTTGGAGAGGCTTAAATGTTTTAATGGCCTCTGTAGCACCACAGAGTCAGGGGTGGGCTAAGAAGCTGGATTTGGAAATGGAATATATGAGAATATACATATTTATTCATCTGTTGGAATAATGGAAAGCTTTTGATAATGTTCAGTGTGGACTAAGGATGAAATTAAAAAATAAATCTGGAACTTTGCCACTGGATTTGTGCCTAGGAAAGAAGCAAACCTAAATGAAGTTTTGTGGAGTTTAGGTCCTCCTCCTTTTTCCTGGGGAAGGGTTGAGGGGTGGGCTTCAGATGTGAGCTCGTTGTAAAAGAGATTAGGGAAGATCTGCCCTAAATTGTAGCTTTGTAATCCCTGAGCTGGGCCCACTTAACTGTTTGACATGTGAAAATATTGTATTAATGACGTTCCAGCCTACTTCTTAAATCCATCCTTGTGACTGTCTTTATTCATCTGCATGTCCTGATAGATTATGATTATTTTTATATATACCAGTAATCTCATTGAAATCTATGGGTTACCACTGGTAGCATGATAGATGATTGTGGCTCACGCCTTTAATCCATTATTGAAGCTGAAAGCTGTTTACAGATTCTTGTAATACTTAATTTTTGCTCAGCATGGACAACTCAAAGCAAGTATCTTCACTTTTTCAGCTGGCTTCCTCTTCTCTTTATCATTCCACGTGCCTGCAGTAGCTTAAATTATAGAACGCCACACTGACATTTAATTTAATCAACATTTCCTGTTTCTTTTAGATTTTGTATGCACCTTCTACTAAAAATAAATATATTCCTTATTTAGTTAATAGGACCTAAATGTGGGACCCACACTGCCAGTTGCTCTGCTGAAACATGATTCTATCATTTAATTTCAGGAACCAGCTAACGAGAAACTGGAGAGAGTGCCCTATTCAGGGACACAACAGCAGCATGTTTTATGTTCCCTAGGAAGTTATTTTAATGTCTTTTTGAAATATTATAGATGGGATTCTCTAGTGCCTCTGGGAGAACAGAGACAAGAGCTTCATAGAACCACATTGCTTTAATTTAAGCAACAGAGGCTTTTCCTACTGCCAGAAATCAGTGCAAGCATCACCCTGATTTTATTACAGAGGAGCAGATAAGGCATGCTGAATGTAAAAGATGAGAGTGGTGCTTGGACTGATTGGGACCACGTAAGGGTGTTCTTGTGCTGATGCTCTCTGATAGGAAAACAGATGTTTGTAAGTTCCTAAGGGGTTTCTTCATTTCGATATGGCTTTAAGGTTATCTCAGTACCTCAATAATTGGATTACTCCGGCACAAAGATAATGTTGTTTTATAGGACTCAGGCTTTGCTGTTCAATGCTGTCATTTATACCTCTGAGAGGTAGTAACAAACCATTTCCATGTGGGAAAGGTGGCATTTCACCACAGCTCTTGTGAAAATGAGTGTGCCAAGGTTCAATGGAGTAGAAAACTGGAGCTATGAATTTTCTAGGAGGATGAGGCAAGAAGCAGCTTGTGAATAGTGGCAGTGAAGGGAAAAAGCCAGGGAAAACTAAAGACAGATTAGCTCTGTGTGAGCAGAGGGATCTCTCTGTATTTTTCTTTCCTTAGAATCATACATAAAACTTTAACTTGCAGGTTCAGGGGTGGGTGGGGGGAACCAACGTAGAGCTGTGCATAAAACACCTTCACAAACTGATTTTTAGGTGCACACTGCTCACTGGGAAGATGTGTGCTACCTTTCATTTCAACACAGCCATGTTCCATGAGCACTAGAACAGCACCAGGCTCAGGCCATGCCTCCCTGGTGCTGGGAAACTGGGAGCTAGCCAGAGCTTTGCCAATTGCAAATCTAAAATAGCTAGCAATTTTTACCCAGTAGCCTACCTTTCACTGGGTAAGTTGCACTGAAAATTTTCTTTTGTGCTTTCTTTAGTTATTCAGGGTGGAAAAGTGGCTTGAAGCTGTGCTCCCAGCTGTGTCCAGCCCGTGTGTGCTAACATTCAACATCCTGTGCACTCAAATATGCAGGGCTAAATAAGGAGATGTCTTTAGGTTCTACTAAAAAAGCATTTGGTTGACTGAAAATCTTGAAATGAGTCAATGCAGAAATGGCAAACATCCTTCCTTTAAATGAAAAAATAAATAAACCCCTAGAATTAATTATTTGCAATAAATAGTAAAAATTAAATGATTATTGGCGTTCACAGTTGTTTAAAAAAGCATTTGGAAATAGGATGCTAGAGTCTTTGAGGAATGAAATATCCTCATTATTCTAGACAAACTCAAATGCAGCTGCTAGCAGTCCAATGGGGGCTTTTTTCCTTCCTTCCTTTCTTTTTTTTTTTTTTTTGTAATTCTCTTTTCCACTGAACACCTTAATCCTATTGTAGAACTAGAAAAATACAGCTCCTGTGGAGAGCATAATACAATCTCACACCATTGTGCTTTTGATCTTAAATAAAATGCACCCGCATTTGGCTTTTTCTCTTTGCACCAGATTAGTTTTGGACCCAGCCACCCTTATTCCTTTCTTGTGCTGAACTGCAAGGAACTTTATCATGATTGCAAGGAGGAGTTGGCATAAAGCAAGTAGTAAAGGGTGGGGGCAGTGCTTATGCAAGTTAAAAAAGGCTGTGGGCAGGGTATGAAGGGAAAAGAGCTCTGAAGGATGTGGGGAGGACACCCAGAGCCTGCCAGCCTGACCCGTGGAGGTCTGGCTGCAGTGGCCGGGTCTGAGATGACCTGAGACAGAGCAAAGCTCCATGCCTGAGCTCTTCCAGTGCCTCTGCAGCACTGAGCAGCCGTCAGCAGAGGGATTTGCATGAGCAGGAGGGGGCTGAGGAGGTGCAGCTCTGACAGCCAGAGCCAGAACTGGTGCCCAGCTCGGTGGCTGGGACAGCGCAGGGACAAACGCCCTGCACTGTGGCCACCTTTCTCAAAAGCCTGCATTTAATTCAGAAGAGGCAAGTTTGAGGTTGGCTTAGTGCTTGGGGTTTTTGGGTACAGTCAGGCCATCCCTGTGTGTCCTGCTTGGTCACTGCAGGCCCTGAGAGCCATGCTGCCTCCCTGGCACCCCGGCTCTGCAGAAATGCTGCTGCAGAGCTCGCCCCTGAAGTTCCTCTGCCAGCCTGGCTTTTTCTCTGCTGTGAGGAGTTACGGGGCTGGCTGGGAGAGCTGATGCTTGCGCCCATACAGAGCTGGCCAAGCTCCCATCTGCCCTGCTCCCGTCCCACCCACAGGACTCCCGTGGGAGTTCCTGCCACAGAGGTAGGGAGGAAGCCAAGAAAGAAACATTCCTCCAGCTCTTTTCTTTTTTTCTCCTTTTCCCGTCAGAGTTACCACCCTCTCTCACCACTCCTACGGAGAGGTCTGAAGTCTCACTGAATCAGCAGTTGTGAATATTATCCGTGCTGTTAATGGTTTGCATCTTTTTGCATGAAAGGGTAAAATCACTTAGGGACACACACACACAGAGAAAAGATCATATACAGTAACATATCCAAGCACGGGAAAAGAAAAAAAAAAAGTTGTAATGTTCATGAATTCCAGATGATGACTTTTTAAATCCCCAAGAAGGCAGTGAAATTGTTTGATTGTTCTTGTTAATTATTGGACTTGTCCCAGTATCAAATATTTGTAGAAGATAAGACTTCCCTCGTGGAGATGAATAATAACCGAACTTGCTCTTCTTTGAGCAATTTGGCTCAGGGCGCAGATTTCTGCCTTTCCCACTCTCAGGCTCGAACCCCGTCCAGCCGGCTTCGGCAAAGCACGTGTACAAACTGCTCCGTTAAAAATAAAAGACCCCGTAAGTAAACAAGCGGGAGAGCGAGCGAGAGGCAGACCCGGTTCTCGGAGAGCGCGGGGTGCCGCCACCCTCCAGCCCCGCCGTCCCCCCGCAGCAGCGGGACGGGCCCCGCGGCACGGGGCAGGAGCAGCGGCAGGAAAACGGGAGGGAGGAAACGCAGCTCCCCCGCACCACTGCCGCGGACCCCCGGGCACGGGACACGGCGGGGCTGCAACCGAGCCGCGGGAGAAGGAGGGCAGCGACGAGCGGAGACAAGCGCTCGCTGCGCGCCCGCCCGGGGCGGCGGGGACACGGCGGGGCACGGGCACGGGCACGGGCTGCAGCAGCGCGGGGAGCCGCGGTCCCGCCGGCCGCCGAGGTAACGCCTGGGGCTGCGGGGACGCCGCTGGGCTTCGAGCGCAGCGCCTCATCCTCGGCCCTGCGGGAGAGCGCGGAGGGGAAGGGAGCCCAAACTTCTGCCTGTGCCCCGGGGCCCCGCGGCCGGCTGGGTGCCGGGAGCGGAGCGGAGCGGAGCAGCGGGGATGCAGCGGGGCCCGTGCGCGGTGCGCGGTGACAGGGGCTGGCCGTGCGGGAGGTGCCAGCGGACACGCACACGCCCACGGACACGCAACTCTCGGCGTGTTTACTCCCGGCGAAAGGGCGGGAGGGGGGAACCGCTCCTCGGGAAGGGACACCTCGGGAGCGGTGTGTCCCCGCGACAGCCCCGCTCGGGGAAGAAGTTCCCGGGCGGAGCAGAGGGGCAGGCGGGATGGGCTCGGTGCCGCCGCTTTGAACCGCTGGCCGTACGGGCGGGCAGCGCCGCCCCCGCTGCCTCCGCGGACAGCGAGGATGAGGATGGTGCTGGCCGTGCGCGGGGGCGGCGGGCGCGTCACTTACCGGTGGCCGCCGCGCAGGGCCGCCCCGGTGCGCGGCGGGGCGGGCGGCGGGAGGAGGTCGGGGACGGTGTGAGGCAGCCCCGCCGTGCCGGGGGGACTCCCCGCGCAGCCCCCTCCCCGCTGTCACCACATCGCCTTCCTCCTCCGCCTCCTCCTCCTCCTCCTGCTGCCTGCCGGGGTGCCGGCGGCGGCCAGGCGCGGCGCGGCGAGCCTCTCCTCCCCCATTGTTCCCGGTCTCCCTCTCCTTTTTTTTTTTTTTTCTTTCCTTTTTTTTTTTTTCCCCCTTTTGTTATTTGCACTCGCATTGTGTTGTTTGTCTCTGAAGCCGCCTCATGACCAGCCAAGGGATTTCACCTCGTCCTTGAGAGACAGAGAGCGAGAAGGGGGAAGGGGTGGGAAGAAGGGGGGAGAGAAAGGAAGAGCTCACCAAACACCCATCTCCCGGTCCCTCCCCGCACCTCTGGCTCTCCCCACCCCGCCAGTGTCTCACTTAGCACCCCGCGCCCGGAGGAGACATGACAGACAGCGGGTAGGTGCGCGACCGCCGCCGTTTTAACTTTGTTCCTGGCCGCTCCCCGGGGGCGTTCGGCGCTCGGCGCCCCGCGGGGCTCCGGGGGCGGGCGGGGTGGGCGCCGCCGGCGGGGCGGGGGAGGCGGCGGGGCCGGCTGTCAGCCCAGCTCGGCCGGCTTCCTCCCGGCCGCTCGCACACCTCCCGGGACAGCCAGAATATATGCA